>NW_020230398.1:0-27052 GCF_003227715.2 Harpegnathos saltator
ACCGTTATTGATGTACTGAGCAAGCATGCATGGGCCGTGCTGTTAAAGAGCAAAAGCAGAAAGGAGGTAGCTAAAGCATTCGCAAAGATAATTCGAGCGGATACAAAATGTCCGAGGAATTTGCAAACTGATCAGGGAAAGGAGTTTTACAATACAGAGTTGCAAAGTCTTGTGAAGAACACGATGTAATCATTATTCGACTTATTCAGTAATGAAGGCATCTGTTGTAGAATGATTCAACCGCACATTAAAGGACGACATATGGAAAATATTTACGTTCAACAGAACTTACAAATGGATCGACTCGTTACCGCACCTCGTCGCTGAATACAACACACGAAAACATCGAACTATCGACATGCGTCCTATCGATGTGACACCTGCGATTGCTAATAAGTTCTTAAACTTCAGTCTACAGTAACATAAAGATTGCAGTGCCTGCGAAATTCAAAGTGGGTGATCTGGTACGTGTCAGCAAATTCAAAACTACGAGGGTAGTCCCAGAAGTACCTAACAAAGAAAACACAAAAAATTTGGGAAAATATTTTTATTTCTCTACATAGTCTCCATTTAGCTTAATACACTTTTCCTAGCGATGTTCAATAACTTCGATACTCTGTTTATAGTGGGAATCGTCGAGTTCCTCAAAATAGTGATCAACCGTAGACCTCTTCGTTGTTGGCAAATCATTTACCACCGAGCCAATTTTTCAAGTTTGGAAACAAAATAATCCGAGGGGGCAAAACCTGGCGAATAGAGTGCGTGAGGAAGCAATTCGAACTTTAACTCATTGATTTTGGCCATCGCGATAACGGATGTGTGAACTGGTGCATTATCTTGATAAAACAAAACTTCCTTTTTCGCCAAATGCGGCCGTTTTTCTTGATTTTATCATTCAAACGCTGCAATAAGTTTGTATAATATTTGCCGTTGATTGTTTTTCCTTTCTGAAGATAATCAAAGAATATTATCCCATGCGCATCCCAAAAAACTGACGCCATGACCTTGCCTATAGATAGAACTATCTCGCCTTCTTTGGAGCCGATTCTCCTCTTTCAGTCCATTGTTTTAACTGTTCCTTCGTCTCAGGTGTGAAGTGATGGACCCATGTTTCATAAATGGTTATGAATCGACGCAAAAACTCAGCTTTATTGCTGTGAAACTTCGCCAAACACGCGATTGAAACATCCTCACGACGCTGTTTTTGTTCCATTGTGAGTAATCGTGGCACCCATCTTGCACACAGCTTTCTCATGTCCAAATTTTCAGTCAATATGGGATGTACAGCACTTTTTGAAATGCCTACCATGTCTGCTAACTCACACACTTTCAGTCGACGGTCGTCCAATACCATTTTGTGGATTTTCTTCACCATTTTTGGCGTGGTCAACTCATTTGGTCGACCGCTGCGATGTTCGTCTTGGCAGCTCGTACGGCCTCGTTTAACACTAGGTTTACGGGATCCGTCATTTTGACGGATTTTGAACTACATGAGCAAAATTACAAAAACCATTACTATTAGGTTGTTGCAGATGAAATGGCCATTTTGTAATTTTTAATTTAAATTTTTATTCGACACACTTTATATACATCTCGTCAATCGAAATAGTCTCCCTCCTCAGTACAACCCCCCCCCCAACGTGATACAAGCGCATCAATGCCTTTCACGTAGAAATTAGAAGAGCGAGATGCAAGAAATTCGTTGAACATTTTTTACGTCGCTTTCTGTTTGGAATACCTTTTCACTTAAAAAGTTATCCAGATGCTTAAACAAATGGTAATCAGTTGGAGAAAGGTCAGGAGAATAAGTAGGGTGAGGCATAACTTCGCATTTGTATTCTGTTAATGTTTTTACAGTTTTTTTACAATATGCGGTCTAGCATTATCATGGAGCAATAACATAACGCGTCTATTTAATAACGTCGGCTATTCAATACGCAGTTTTTCCATCACAATGTCAATTTCTTGGCAATATTTGTCAGCATTTATAGTTTCACCCTTTTTCAAAAACGAAAAATGCACAATACCCTTGGCAGACCACCATACAGATACCATAACTTTACGTGGATGAAGGCTCGGTTTCGGCGTGTGTTTCGGAGCTTGATCAGCATCTAACCACTGGGCAGAACGTCGACGATTGTCATAAAGAACTCACTTTTCATCACACGTTACTATTCGATTCAATGTTCCTTCATTATTGTGTCGGGAAAGCAAAGATGAGCTGATTTTCATACGAAGCTTGCCTCTCTCAGTCAGTTCATGTGGTACCCATTTGTCAAGCTTTTTCACTTTCCCCATGGCCTTTAGATGTCGGGAAACAGTGGAATAGTGAACGTTGATGCTGTGTGCAATATCTCGAACTGATAAACGCGAGTCTGCTTCAACCATGTCTTTCAAAACATTGTCATCAATCACTGATAGTGCATGGCCGCGAGGCAAATTGTCGAGATTTGTATCACCAGACCGAAACTTTTCAAACCTATGTCTAATGGTTCGATCACTTACAAAACCTTCCCCAAAAGCAGTGTTTATATTTCGCGTTGCCTCGGCCGCACTATGACCAAGTTTGTATTCGTAGAAGAATATTATCCGCATTTCCTTACTTTCCATGTCGAAGAGACAGCGATTTTCAACGATATAAACAATGTGATAAAAGTAAGGTTATGCGTGCGAATTTACGTGTGGGGCATATACTTTTCAAATATCACGCATGCAACGACAGCTGCATGAAAAGAGCTGAACTACTCGGCCGGGAAATTTGAATTTTGAAAACCGGTCATTTCATCTGCAACAACCTAATATTATACTTTTCCAATTTATGCTGACAATTATTGGTATAATAAGACGATATATACCCAAATTTATTTCCCTTTTAGCCCTGTAATTTCAGAATTCTGTATGATGTATACCTATCTTTACGGATGGCCCGTCAAAATGACGGGTAAGCTAGTTTTATAGTTAATCACAATCAACTGGTTTTTTTTTCATGAAATTATTTTTCTGGTGATAAATATAACTATAACTATAACTATAAATATAACTATAATTTATAATGAAATTCTGGTGATAAATATAACTATAATATATAATAAAATTCTGGTGATAAATATAACTATAATATATAATAAAATTCTGGTGATAAATAAACGTAGATAGAACGCAGATACTGAATAAGAATAAAAATTCAACGTAAATATCTTTCGATGGCATCGAACCCGATTTCAAAGCGCCGTGGTCCGTCAAAGCAAGGGATATGTTTCGTGTGCAATGTCAATCGTACGTGCTGAGGCATAAACACAAAGCGAAAGGCGAAGACATTAAACATGACTCGCCAAGGTATTTCCAAACGTTTATATGCTATGGGAAAAATTCAAAAGGAAGGAAAATGGGTGCCGCATGAGTTGCCTGAGAGACATATGGAGAATCGAAGAGCCACTTCCGAAATTTTGCTTTTGTGGAATGAAAGAAAGAGTTTCCTGCATCGAATTGTTACTGGAGATGAGAAGTGGATGTATTTTGAGAATCCTAAATGCAAAAAATTGTGGCTTTTACCTGGCGAAGCATCAACATCGACGGCACGGCCAAATCGCTTCGGAAAGAAGACAATGCTCTGCGTTTGGTGGGACCAGAAAGGAATCGTGTACTATGAGCTGCTGAAAAGAAGCCGGGCGAAACTATCAATGGGCATCGCTACCGACAACAACTGATCAATTAGAACCATGCATTGCTCGAAAAACGGCCAGAATGGGACACGAGACACGAACGAGTGATATTGCAGCACGACAACGCTCCATGCCATCGCACTTCTATCGTCCAGGACACCATCAAAACGCTGAAATGGGATCTGCTACCGCATCCGCCGTATTCGCCAGACCTGGTCCCTTCCGATTATCACTTGTTCCGGTCGATGGCGCATGACTTGGCTGGGCAACACTTGACCAATTTCGAAGAAGTGCAAAATTGGTTAGATGAATGGTTTCGGTCCAAAGATGCGTCGTTTTATTGTCGTGGTACTCACGTATTGCCAGCGAGATAACAAAAATGTACAGCCAGCGAGGGACGATACTTTGAATAAACCATTTTTTGTATTTCTCTTGAAATTTTCTATTTTTCATTGATCAAAAAACCCGGAAATTTAGTTGCGCACTTAGTATGTAGTTCGTGTTTGTAGAAATCCCAGGCGATAGGTTTCCCGCGCGAGTCTGCGAGTAGGTAAGTTGCAGTATTAGTTGTCTGCACTTAGACGATTTTAAACACTTCTGTTGCCCTATTCGGTGTATAGTTTATTTCAAAGATACGAAGGTAGTCCCAGAAGTACCTGCCCTCATGTATAGATGGCGATTGTTGTTTGAAAAGAATGATTATGGTAGAAAGTACCAACCTTATAATGCTTAGGTTTGAAGTTTGACGACGCTACGTTGTTTAGTATTTGTTTGGCAGCCATCAGTAGTGAACGCTCTCAGTGAGTTTGTAAACATGGAAAACATGGTCATCGTTATGTAATACAATACTTTCATTTCAAAGGCCTCAGTCCAACCAATATCAAAGCGGAGCTAGATTCTACTCTGGGGGAGTCTGCTCCTTCATTTACAACAGTAAAATTTTGAGTGGCAGTTTAACACTAGGTTTACGGACATTTTTGCATACCTATCTTTACGGACACCCGTCAAATTGACGGGTACAGGAAACCACGTATTTTCTTTAGAAAAAACGATTAATTTAATTTAAAAACAATTACAATCTTAAGGAACTTAATATAAGTTAATTAAATCCGTTACGATTGCATAAATAAACATAAACTTATACACTTTGACAAGAACTCAACGACTGCGGATCGTTTTAGTCTCGAGCCTATGTGTTTACGCATCGGCACGTACAATTGACATTGCACACGAAACATATCCCTTGCTTTGACGGACCACGGCGCTTTGAAATCGGGTTCGATGCCATCGAAAGATATTTACGTTGAATTTTTATTCTTATTCAGTATCTGCGTTCTATCTACGTTTATGTTTATCACCAGAAAAATAATTTCATGAAAAAAAAACCAGTTGATTGTGATTAACTATAAAACTAGCTTACCCGTCATTTTGACGGGCATCCGTAAAGATAGGTATACATCATACAGAATTCTGAAATTACAGGGCTAAAAGGGAAATAAATTTGGGTATATATCGTCTTATTATACCAATAATTGTCAGCATAAATTGGAAAAGTATAATATTAGGTTGTTGCAGATGAAATGACCGGTTTTCAAAATTCAAATTTCCCGGCCGAGTAGTTCAGCTCTTTTCATGCAGCTGTCGTTGCATGCGTGATATTTGAAAAGTATATGCCCCACACGTAAATTCGCACGCATAACCTTACTTTTATCACATTGTTTATATCGTTGAAAATCGCTGTCTCTTCGACATGGAAAGTAAGGAAATGCGGATAATATTCTTCTACGAATACAAACTTGGTCATAGTGCGGCCGAGGCAACGCGAAATATAAACACTGCTTTTGGGGAAGGTTTTGTAAGTGATCGAACCATTAGACATAGGTTTGAAAAGTTTCGGTCTGGTGATACAAATCTCGACAATTTGCCTCGCGGCCATGCACTATCAGTGATTGATGACAATGTTTTGAAAGACATGGTTGAAGCAGACTCGCGTTTATCAGTTCGAGATATTGCACACAGCATCAACGTTCACTATTCCACTGTTTCCCGACATCTAAAGGCCATGGGGAAAGTGAAAAAGCTTGACAAATGGGTACCACATGAACTGACTGAGAGAGGCAAGCTTCGTATGAAAATCAGCTCATCTTTGCTTTCCCGACACAATAATGAAGGAACATTGAATCGAATAGTAACGTGTGATGAAAAGTGAGTTCTTTATGACAATCGTCGACGTTCTGCCCAGTGGTTAGATGCTGATCAAGCTCCGAAACACACGCCGAAACCGAGCCTTCATCCACGTAAAGTTATGGTATCTGTATGGTGGTCTGCCAAGGGTATTGTGCATTTTTCGTTTTTGAAAAAGGGTGAAACTATAAATGCTGACAAATATTGCCAAGAAATTGACATTGTGATGGAAAAACTGCGTATTGAATAGCCGACGTTATTAAATAGACGCGTTATGTTATTGCTCCATGATAATGCTAGACCGCATATTGTAAAAAAACTGTAAAAACATTAACAGAATACAAATGCGAAGTTATGCCTCACCCTACTTATTCTCCTGACCTTTCTCCAACTGATTACCATTTGTTTAAGCATCTGGATAACTTTTTAAGTGAAAAGGTATTCCAAACAGAAAGCGACGTAAAAAATGTTCAACGAATTTCTTGCATCTCGCTCTTCTAATTTCTACGTGAAAGGCATTGATGCGCTTGTATCACGTTGGGGGGGGGGGTTGTACTGAGGAGGGAGACTATTTCGATTGACGAGATGTATATAAAGTGTGTCGAATAAAAATTTAAATTAAAAATTACAAAATGGCCATTTCATCTGCAACATCCTAATATAATGTCCCCATGGTAATGTATTTATAGAGTCAGACACAATATATCGCTTATAATCGTATGAACTGAGAGCAGTATTCGTTTCGAATACTGTGTGTACCTCATGTAACTTAGATCTTATGTACGATTGACGCCGACTCGTTTCAATTTCCTCTCTCAAACAATACGTGTAATCGTCAAAATTGATTGTTCGCGCTATAATATTCCTCTTAACACCCTTCGCCCTTTTAGTATTCTTTTTACCTTCTACTTTCAGCTTCTGTCATTATAGCTCCGCTATTTTTATCTATCATAAGCCCTGGAATTTTTTTGTTCTTAAGCGGCATACCGTATATGTTATTTTGAGAATAATCGCTCGTATCAAACCTAGCAACGTCACGTTTCATTAGCTCATACACATAATCTGTACATTATATGGTACATTATATGGTACATTATATGGTAAATTAAGCTATCTGTGTCCGTACACAGTACTTTTTTTTGTTAACGCAGGGGAAATAATGGATACCCCCGACCCTTTGGGGAGGTCGGGGGTTATGTGAGACTCCTACTCACTAAAACCCCTGCGGGGTGTTTACCATTCGGACCGTGGTGGGGGGAGTCAGGGGAACTTCTCCCATATTCCTTCCCCGACACCCCGGATCTAGGGCTCCTGATAAGAGCCCCTCGCCCAAAGTACCGCACCCTGTCCCGCAGAGGGAATCCAGGGCGCGGTCCCCCGGCCGGCTTTCTGACCAGGTTGGCCTTCTGGTTTCAAATTGGAGGAAGGGGAACACCCACCCTCCCTCCGAACTCCCCCCTCTCTACAGGGGGAAAGAGTAGGGGAGTGGAGCCCAGCCCCAACCGAGTTACCACTCCCCTTTCGCCCTGCCGACGCGCTGGGGGGAGGCGGGTGGGTACTATGCATCCATCATCCCCCTCCCCTCGCGCGTCCGAAGACGGGCTCGAGGAGGTAGTCTCCGGCGAATCGGTAACCTATTCTCCTCCTCAGCCGGCGCCACCTAGTGCCCGCTGCCCATACCGGTGGAGCGCCGCCCAACCCGTCATTTTCTGCGATGGTTTCCCGGGCGGCGCTCCCATTCGGCGGCCTCTTTCCGCGACATTACATCGTGACAGAAAGAGGCCGCCGCTCCCCATACCTTCCATATATAGTATTTTACATTTCTTGCGATACAGAGGTGACATGTACTCATGGTGAAATTCATACAAGCAAGTCTTAGATATGTCGAGAATGTACATACCCACATAGTCCGGCTTGTTGAACTTCACTTCGAGTTTTCGCAATTCAACGGCAATTAAATTTTCTAAAAAGATGCTCCTGTTATGAAAATTTGACATTGCGACCATTGCCTCTGCACCGTATCGTTCATCCCATTTTGTCAAAAGTTTTATATCGACCTGATTGCGAACATTTTCCATTGTTTTGCCGAATACTGCGTTGTTCATCAATTTGTATAAATTTTTCTCAAAATCGTTTGTTACATGCGTTCGAAACTGCGTATTTAATTCTATGTAGTTGCAGAGCCATAGAGATTGTGCGAATTGGAGTATGCGATGAATCTTTCTGATACGAAGGAATGACGTGTGCACTGTTGCAGGTTGCGATAATGAATAACATAACGCTGCTTATTATATAAAGTCGCAAGGAATTTTTCTTGGCTTTTGCTCGGGGGCTTCATTCGCGTCGGACAGAACGGTAGATCTACGTGTGTAACATGCAGGTGTTAGAGATACTTCAAATCAACTTCGAGAATATTACCTGTGAGCGAATCTAGCGGGATTGATGATACATCAAAATTCGACGTATCATCAACCCACTTAAATTCAGCGTATGGTAACGGTTGACACATTGCCCAACCATACAAATTATTTATATCAAAGTACATGAGGTATGAGGATGGCTTCGATGGGTCGTAAGATTGCATGTATTGATTATTGGCTTTTGCATATCTACCGGAATACTGATTCAGACCACCACGTATACCGCGTTTGATAAACATTACTATATCAATATCTGTGAGCAAAATTAATTTTTGTATGTTTTAACATCGTGTCCCACGTAAAACCTGGCAGTGTGTAATAATGCGCGGGATCTAGACCATGACTTTTATATACAACTATCGCGAAAATTTTCGAAAATATCAGCCAATAACAACATCAGTCTTCAGGTACAAATCGCTATATTCGCCTAAGGTTTGAATAGAAAACTGCTCCCATACATTCACGGTGTGCGTGTAATCGCGCTCAGATACTATATCATCTGTCAACGAACTGTAGAATAACTCGCACGGTGGTAAACATTGATCCTGCAGCTTGTCATTGCAATCCACATATTCGTACGGAAAGACACCTTTTCGCGTTAATAAATCAAAATCTTTGTCGAATAAGTTTCTAAATTCGGATTGAAGAATTTTGACGAACGTAGAAAGGTTGAGGAGAGACAGCGCGAGCAGCACAGGAAGTATAGAGAGTTATATAGAGATGATGTGGGAGGAGAAAAGGAAGACAAGGGGGGGGAGAGGAAGAGGAGGATGAAGAGGAAAGAGGCTCTAACTTGATAATAAAATGAGCGTTATAACCTGATAAGTTATGAAAAAATATCGGAATATAATAGGAATCTATATAATTTAAATTACAATTGGAATATGCAGGACCCCTGTATTGCCCGGTTAAATAGCAATGATCGCGTACGCATATATCCCCCACCGCGAATGATTTTTCGCATATGTGACAGTGCGTTGCGCTATAAAATGCTGTACACTGTTCTTGTAATAAAATTTCCATAGGGGTATTATTATACAACATAACTTTTATACGATGTGTCAATTGTCTAAGTTCCTCGACGAACCATGAAATGCAATTCGGATCGCGACGACACTGATACGCGAATAATGATTCATCGTAGGAACATCGTACGTAATAAGCTGTACGTAATAAGCTACTATGTACTTTATGATGCTGATACACATACGATTTTATTTCTTCGTTTGGCCTCTTCTCTAGAATGCATTCCAGGTCAGCGTACACCACGAATGGAATCCGTTCCCTTCTGCTGTAATTGGTAAAACTGAGCCATTTGTTGTCCTTTGATGGCAGGATGACTGCACAGACATTCAACTTGTTGCAATCTATGATATGATTCTCCAGTTTCTCGTTGAAAGGAAAATAATGCAAGCAACTGAAACAAAAAAGAAATGGATATTATGAGTTTTTCTTTTATATTATATTTGTTATATTGTATTCATAGAGAATATTCTTACTGATCACATACTACTGTGATCAAAAAATAAGGTGAATATTTCATTTAAACTTCGCGGGTACTATAAAATCATGAAATTATTTTTTGGTGGATTGGTAGCACTGTCTTTGACATCTATGCAGAGTTTCATGTCAATATATTCAATTGCTGCAGAGCTATACGTGTTTTTATAAACATACAAAAGTGAGTTTTTCGATTTTTACTATGACTACGTTTACACAGCCCAATTTACGCCAAAGTTATAACATCGATGTTATAACTACTGACGTTAGATGTCGTGTAAACACTCTTTTACGACGAAGTTATTACATTGATGTAGTAACTCAAAGTCATTTGGTGAAGAGGCTTAAAGTTTCTACATCGACGTAAGGAGGACGTGTAAACGGACGCAGTGTAAATATGACAATAATACCAATATAAAAATTGAACATCTTAACTTGATTGTAAAATTGATTTATGTCGTGAAAATTGTAATACGGGTCCGAGATCAAGCAAATGATTTGGTGGTGTTAAATTCAACAAATGTTGTAATATAATTTCTTTCTGACGCTTTCGCCGTTTAATAAAAATATTTCGTACATATAGTATATATTGCATCGTCATATTTCTACTATTTTCAAATATATAGCAACAAACGAGCGTACGCTTTCCATATTTTCCATGATTAATTTTTTCCAAAATTGATAACCTAAAATTTTAATTTTAGTTAAATATTATATTTTATTATATAAATTTTACTATATAGATATATACATATTTTATCATTTTCAAATTCATAATATAACCTAAAAGTTCACTTTATTTGTTGATTTATTTACATACTATTCTTTTCATATTCTAATTCTTTTATATTCAGACTACAATCACAATCATTTCATTCTCTGGCCTTTTATATTGGTACTAATGGAAATCCTTGACTCACTCGAAAGTTATTAAGTTTTTTCAAATAGATAATCGTAAATGTGTAAACGCAACTCACCTTAAATAGGAGTTATAACATTAGCGTTACTAAGTCGAAGTTAGAAGCCGTGTAAACGTAGTCTATGTCTGATTTTGTTGAGCAAAGAATTTGCATTAAATTTTGTTTGCGGAATGAATATTCTGCCGCAGAAACGTTGAGGATGTTGCAGAAGGCATGGTGATAAGGCTATATCGCAAAAGTGTTTATAAGTGGTACAAAGACTTCAAAGAAGGCCGAAAACGTGTTCAAAACGAACAGCGTCCCGGACGACCATCAACATCTACCAATGAAAGCCACGTCAAGGAAATCAAAGATTTGCTGTTCGAAAATCGTCGATTGACAATTAGAGACCTTGCTGATTCTTCGGGCATTTTATTTGGATCAACCCAAACCATTTTAAAAGATGTCTTGTGCCTCAAACGCGTCAAATCTCGATTGGTTCCAAAAACACCGTCCCACACTGTATTGGTTCTTCGGGAACATTTCGCCAAAAATTCGACCCATATCGTTCCACAACCACCGCCTGATTTAGCACCGTGCGACTTCTGGCTGTTCAACAAACACAAAAGACCGCTCCGGGAACACCGTTTCGACTCGATTGAGGAGATAAAAGCCGAATCGAAGAAAGTATTGAGGGCCATCCTGGAAAAAGACTTCTCTGACTATTTCGAGGATTGGAAAAAACGTTGGCATAAGTGCATTGTGTTGAACGGGGAGTACTTTGAAGGCGATGAAATTGATTTGGAAGAACAAATAAAGATTTTTCATTTTATAAACAAATTCACCTTATTTTTTTATCACAGTAGTATATATTTCTTGGATTTTTTCTTACCTAGTTGCCAGCTCACAAGACGTGACAAATTCTTGATCCACACGAAATGTCCCATGTTGTACTCTCGTGGATCTTGCACATATAACAAAGGAGGAGGGTCCCTAAGATCTGTTTTCGGCACCCTTCAAAATTGGACCAAAATGGCTGGAATCACTTCCTTATACCCTTGGAAGTAATATTTAGTAAATTCCAGCCTAAACGGAAGTATTTAGAGTGTATACTTCAAGTATACATGGTGCATCAGCGCGCTTGTATCAAGCATTTCTTTGGAAAACTAAGAGTTTCTGAGAAAAATGTTTCAGATAAAAGTTGGATGGTTTCAAGGGGGCCATAAGATGGTGTCATTGGTTTGGATAGTCATTTGAAGGTCACGTGAATGTCGATTTCAATATTTTATATAGAACCCCCTATTTTTACATATCTTGTAGTTTATCTCGAGAGCTTTCCAAAACACTATCAAGAGGCACAGTAGTGCCTATTATTACGCGAAACTGCGAGTTGAAACGAGGTGAGATATTCATATCTCAGAAATGGCTGAACCGATCGACGTTTTTTAGTCTCAATCGATTCAGCCTTAAAAAATAGGAAGAAAAATGTTCTTGTGCTTTTTGTGTACGTTGTCTCTAAGTGGAGATATTTTAAGATTAAAGTCTGAATCACAGAAATTATTAGGTGCGCAACTAAGTTCTCGCTGTTTTTTTGATGAAAATGCAACTTTATTGTGAAAAAATGGTTACAAATGAATCATTCAAAATATTGCCCATCGCTAGCGACAACTTTTTCCCATCTTTCTGGCAGAGCTCGAATACCGTCACGGTAGAAGTGTTCGTCTTTTGAGGCTATCCACGAATCAAGCCATTTTGAGATGTCTTCATATGAGCGGAACTGCTGATTAGCCAGACCACGTGCCATCGAACGGAACAAGTAATAATCGGACGGCGCAATATCTGGGGAATATGGCGGGTGGGGTAGGACTTCCCATTTGAGCGTTTCTAAGTAGGTTTTAACGGGTTTGGCAACGTGAGGCCGAGCGTTGTCATGCTGTAGAATCACTTTTTTGTGCCTCTGCTCGTATTGTGGCCGCTTTTCACGCAGTGCTCGGCTAAATCGCATCAATTGAGTTCGATACCGTTCCCCAGTGATGGTTTCGTTCGGTTTCAACAGCTCATAATAAATAACACCGCCCTGGTCCCACCAAATACACAGCAAAACCTTCGCAGCGTGAATATTCGGCCGAGCCGACGACGTAGAAGCATGACCGGGCAGTCCCCATGATTTTGTTCTCTTTGGGTTGCTGTAATGAATCTATTTTTCATCAACCGTAACGATGCGATGAAGAAAACCCTTCCTTTTTTGCCGCTGGAGCAGTTATTCACAGGCGAAAAAACGATGCTCAACGTCTCTTGGCTTCAAATCATGAGGAACCCAAGTTCCTTGTTTTTGAATCATTCCCAACGCATGCAATCGCTTGGAAATGGCTTGGCGAGTAACTCCTAATGCTGAAGCAAGCTCTTTTTGCGTTTGGCACGGATCCTCATCGAGCAATGTCTCCAATTCAGCGTCTTCGATGGTTTTTGGCCTTCCTTCACGCGAACGGTCGTCAACATCGAAATCACCGTCTTTGAAGCGACGGAACCAATCACGACATGTTGTTTCACTTAGAGCAGCATCTCCGTAAACTTTTTGGAGTTCTCGATGCGCTTCAGCCGCCGTTTTCTTCGAATGAAAGAAGAAAAGCAACACTTCCCGCAAATGACGATTATTTGGCACAAAATAAAACATTTTCACACAACCAAAAGTATATGACGCAAAAACAAAATCACTAATGTGTCAAAGCGTTTTGTTTACCATATGTCTAAGCTTGGTTCATGACGTTTTGGTTATGTCACAATCGACCAGCACTTACTACTGGAGCCATCTCTTGAAAAACAGCGGGAACTTAGTTGCGCACCTAATACGATTCAGTAAGAAAGTAAGAAAGAAACGCTAGACCGCCGAGAGAGGGGATTTGTGCTTCTCGTTTTTCCGACACCAGAGGCTTTACGAGCGCGCTGAAGATGCAAAGAGCAGCGAGTGCGAGTGAGCAAGCGATAGAGAATAAGAGAGAGAAGAATAGACCGCCGAGGAGAGGGGATTTGTACTTCTCGTTTTTCCGACACCAGAGGCGTTACGAGCGCGCTGAAGAAGTAAAGAGCAGCGAGTGCGAGTGAGCAAGCGATAGGGAATAAGAGAGAGAAGAATATTGGTAGAACAGGAGGTGAAATAAAAATAAAATATTGCTAGTTTATTTATTTTTTATATATTATATTATACAGCACGTGAATTCGAGTCAAACACGAGTAACGTGATTGCAACGTTAGTAGTTTACGTCGAGCAATGAGCGACAGCGAAGGTTTGACAATCGCGCATTTCTGTTTTGAAGCTTCCTAACCTTAAAGATATCACAATGCTGCGCTCACATTTTCGACTGAAAGTTGACTTGTCCAAGTTTTTTCACGATGTGCGTCGGATCTGCTAAATTTTTATTGATTGATCACTAAGATATTTGGCATAAGAGAACCATTTCATTTATTGTTGAACGATGCCGAATATCTGCCACCGATGGAGGATATTCGCATTCTCATCGAAAACGAGACGATCAAGTAAGTATAATTCTTTTAATATAAAGTTTTAAACTTAACTTTTCATATATTTTTAGTTCAAATAGGTTTTATGTGTTTATTCATTAATATTATTTGTATGTCATTAATAAATAGAGTAATCCCTGGATCTGGCATATAGAACGAAGTTTTAAATGCATTAGTTACTGTATATCAGATAATTACAAAAATTTTTCTAAGGTTAAAGCATGTCACAATATTTCACACGATAAGGTTGTCGAAACAACAAATGTTATGACTAAGAAAATAAGAATAAATGCAAGTAATGGATTGGATATATCTGACGATCCTTTGAATAATACAGATTCAGCTTTAATATGTTGGTATATTTTATAATACAAGAAATGTAATGTTTACTACTACAATTGATTATACAGAAGCAGATACAGATTCATCTCTTCAAAGGTTACAGATTACAGTAATATAAATGAAAGTTGTAATACATTCAAATTACAAAAAACAAATTATATGAAAGAATATTAAAAATAAATAAAAGATAAAAAAATATATATTTCAATAAGGTCGTCGGCCCCTTCTTTCTCTTCATGCGCTATATCTGGACAATTTTTCAATTGCTTGTATAACAGATAATATAGTTTGTCTGCGATATCTGCCACCGATGGAGGATATTCACATTCTCACCGAAAACAAGACGATCAAGTAAGTATAATTTTTTTTTATATAAAATTTTATACTTAACTTTTAATATATTTTTAGTTGAAATAGGTTTTATGCGTTTATTCATTAATATTATTTGTATGTAATTAACTTACAATCTTATTCTTATAGAGTAATTCCTGGATCTGGCATACAGAACGAAGTTTTAAATGCATTAGTTACTGTATATCAGATACTAATAATTACAAAAATTTCTCTAAGGCTAAAGCATGTAACAATATTTCACACGATAAGGTTGTCGAAACAACAGATGTTATGACTGAGAAAATAGGAATAAATGCAAGTAATGGATTGGATATATCTGATCCTTTGAATGATACAGATTCAGCTTTGATGTTAGTATATTTTATTTATATTACACTAAAATAAATTGAATCTTTATAATATAATTAATGAATTGTATTTATTTTTAGATAATAATACAACAAATGTAATGTTTACTACTGCAATTGATTATACAGAAGCAGATGCAGATTCAAAGGTTACGGATTATAATATTCACTTATATATTATATATTATTATTATATAGTATTTACTGTTTTTTGCAGACTTTGAAACTTGTCGATGACTATATACCTCAGATATCCAATTTTATTACAGGCGAGGTATTAAGTTCCTGTAATGTAATGCCTGTAAGATAATGCCTCTTGGTAAATATTGGAAACGTGTTTATAACAATTAAACAACAACAACAAATTAAACAATTAAATAATATATTATACGCGTATAAATTATTATATATACAGAGTGATTCAGACCACTCGTACAGCCCTTTTATTTCGGAAATAGAACATTTTAGAGATAAATATTTCAGACAAAAGTTGTAAGGCTTCAAAGGATCTATTTACTGATGTTATGAATTTAACCTTGGTCTTAAATGGATATCCCAATTTTTTATTATATCGTCTTTTTCTAGCAATTAATTTGAACAACTTTTGTCTGAAACATTTTTTAATTTTATTTAAGGAAAATTTAATAACTTTTTCAATATTTAACTCACGACATCTCGCTAACTATTTGTCAAAAGAAAAAGTGGTACTAGAGTTTTCCATTTAGTCTCAAGAATATATTTTTACAATAACGCTTGACTTTTGTTTGCTGATTTTTTGAAATTTCAAAATCATCAAATTAACCAAATTCATGGCGCTATTGGAACAATATATTCTTGAAACTAAATAGAGGAAAAAAATCTAGTACCATTTTTTCTTCTGACAAATAATTAGCGAAATATCGTGAGTTAAATATTGAAAAAGTTATTCAGTTTTCCTTAAATATATCACAAAATATTAGTTAAATAAAATAATGTTTCAGACAAAAGTTGTTTAAATTAATTGGTAGGAAAAGACGATGTAATAAAAAATTCGGGTATCCATTTATAAAATATTTATGTTGATCTTGACTGGACTTTTCAAGGTTATCTGAAGGTTAAATTTATAGCATCAGTAAATAGAACCTTTGAAGCCTTACAACTTTTGTCTGAAATATTTTTCTCTAAAACGTTCTATTTTTTAAATAAAAGGGCTGTACGAGTGGTCTGAATCACCCTGTATATATAATATTATAAAACTTACCTTTTTAAACAAAAAGGTAAAACAGGCGCCAAGTACAAGCGCTATGTGTACATAACATAAGTTTTTACAAGTAAAACTTATAACTATAATAAAACTCTACAACATTATTCTACTGTACAAAAGAAGTGATATATTAGACAATAGCGCCAACTGAGAAACCTAATATATATTGCCATACATTTTTACAAGTAACATTTATTATATAAAACTTACATTTTAAACAAAAAGGTAAAAAAAAGGCGCCAGGTACAAGCGCTACGTATACATAACATAAGTTTTTACAAGTATATTTTTATAACACGATATCATTTTTACTTGTAAAAACTTATGTTATGTTCATAATATTAACATAACTTTTTACAAGTAAAAATGATTATAGCGGCCAGGCCCTCTGGTCACAAGATCGGAGGGCCTGCTTGCAAGCCCCCTCCCGGAGGGAGAAAGAAGGGGAAGAAAAAGGAAGGCGAAAAGGAGAAAGGAAAGGGAGCCACTGGCAGGGGGAGGCCCGAACCCCCACCGCCGGAGGTGGACCGGACCCGACCAAGCTAGGGGAGGGGAGCCGACCGCCCTCCCCCCCGCCGATGGCAGAAGGAGCCGGAGCGAGCCCGGCCCATTCCATGGGGACAGTCCTAGAGGAGAAAGAGGACGCCGTCGTCGCGGATTTAATTAACCTGGACTGGGAGCCGGAACCGGAAACACCACTACCTCACAGGAAGAGGAGAGGGGAGGAGGAGGAAGATACGGCCGAGGACAAGCAGGAAGCAGAAGTCCAGGCGGTCAAGGTGAGGAAAATGAAGCCCTCGGGCCCACCCCCCACGGAAATAGGAAAAGGGGAGTCGGTGGGAGCGCTGCCCCCGACTCCCTTAGAGGTTGGCTCCCCCTCATACCCCCCAGAGGAGGAGACCATGCAAGTAGGGACCCCCCATATATCCGCGGAGACACCCGTTATGGAGGCCACCACGGCCGAAACCCCCTCCGGGGAGACCAAGACAGCAACGCCGTCGGTCTCCCAAGAGGAGAGGGTTGAAGTAGACAGCCCGGAGGAGGCATGAAAGGCCCAGCCTTCACGCTACTCCGGGCCCTACAGGCCAACCTCGGCCGCGGCGCCCGAGCTTAGGATCTCTGTTTACAGAGAATGACTGAGCTGGGCGCCGGGCTGGGGGTAGTCGCCGAGCCGAACCGGGTGCCGGTACCCAGTGCGAACTGTTCGGCGGCCGGAACGACTCGGCGGCCATAGTGGCGAACCTATGGCGGGGTCCCCTCCCTGTACTTTCAGGGAGAACGGGTCCTCGTACATGGCGGTCGATTGGGGGCCCATCACTGTGGTGGGGGTGTATCTCCCCCACCGCAGGAATAAGGCCGGTCTCGGGGAGCTTGCCCCAGTGAAGAGGGTCCTCGACAAGATCGGGGAATTGGTGCGTAGGTGCCACCCCCCACCTGTTGTGATTGCCGGGGACTTCAACGTCCACTCGGAAGGATGGGGCTGCAGTCCCCGGCAAAGGGACCCTCGGGGCAAGTCCGTGATCGGCTGAGCAGCGGGGCTGGGCCTCATGTTAATGAACAGAGGCTCAACCAGCACCTATGTGCGGCCGAGGGGGGAGTCGGTCATAGATTTGACCTGGGCCACCCCCTCGGCCACGGGGATGTTCCAGCAATGGAGGGTGGAGGCGGAGGGCGAATCGCTGTCTGATCATAGACATATGGCGTGGGCCCTCCGCCTCCCCAAACCCGCACAGGTGCTGGCCCGCTGCCCTGGGGAGGGGAAAGTTCCCCTCCCCAAAAGATGGGCCCTTAATCGACTCGATTCGGACAGGTTTCGGGCGGCCGTCCTTGCGGCCACCTGGCACCTAGATGCGGGGCCAGGTGAGTGGGACCCCAGCCCCGCGGACGGGGCTCGGGAAATAGTGGGCATCGTGGCGTCGGCATGCGACGTCGCGATGCCCCAATCCCACCCCCGCCGGCGCCGGGCCATGTACTGGTAGACGGAGGAGCTGGAGACACTCCGGGACTCCTCCGTCCGAGCCAGACGGTTGTATTACCGGGCCCGGCGACGAGGCGGTGATGCCGCGAGGACAAGTGAGGGCTACCTGCAAGACAGGAAAGCCCTCAAGGTCGCCATCGTCGAGGCCAAGCGAGCGGCCTGGGAGCAGATGGTGAGCTCCCTGGACGACGATCCGTGGGGGCGCCCATACAAAAGGGTCATGGGAAAGATTCGTCCATGGGCGCCCCCACCAACGGAGACGTTGGACCGCCAGACCCTCGAGGGGTTCCTGGACGCCCTCTTTCCGAGGGCAGAAGGGGGTCCCCCCACGATCCGGACCCCCCCGCGGGGGAGGGTGATTGGGACGAGGGTCTGGCGGTGAGTCCAGAGGAGCTCACCGCGGCCAGGAAAAGGCTCGGGGCCAAGGGGAAAGCCCCTGGCCCCGACGGAATTCCTGGACTAGCCTGGGCCCTCGCCCTCGGCGAGGGAAACCTGTCCGAAGCCACGCGCAGGGTTTTCAGCGGGTGTCTGAGGGAGGGGGTATTCCCCCCAGAGTGGAGGAGGGCCAGACTAGTCCTCCTCCCCAAGGAGGGCAAAGCACTCGGGAGTGCGTCGGCCTATAGGCCGATATGCCTGCTGGACGAGGCGGGCAAGATGCTGGAGCGCATCGTTGCCGACCGCCTCGTCCAGCACCTGTCCTCGAAGGGGCCGGACCTCCACGACCGCCAGTACGGGTTCAGGCCCGGAAGGTCAACGCTGGATGCTATCCAGTGTTTCCGGGACCTGACCCGGGCGGTCGTGGAGCAGGAGGGCGGGGTGTTGTTGGCAGTGTCGTTAGATATAACGAACGCCTTCAACACCCTGCCCTGGCCGGAGATTAGGCGGGCCCTCGAACATCACGGGGTGCCCGCCTATCTCCGGCGAATAATTTCGGCCTACTTCGGGGGCAGGGACCTCGCCTTCCCGGTGGAGGGCGGGGTCCAGGGTCGGCGCGCTATGGAGCGCGGTGTTCCGCAGGAGTCGGTTCTTGGCCCCCTGCTATGGAACATCGCGTTCGACCGGGTGCTGCGCACTCCGCTTCCCCTCGGTTGCCACGTCGTCTGCTACGCAGACGACACGTTAGTGGTAGCCGGGGGGGAGAGCTGGGGGGAAGCCCGCCTCCGCGCGGAGTCGGCACTGGTGTCGGTGGTGAGTACCATCAGAGACCTGGGTCTCAAGGTGGCTCCCCAAAAGACCCAGGCCGTGTTCTTTCACGGCCGGGGTCGGAGGGTGCCGCCGGGGACCCGGGTACTCGTAAATGGAGTCCACATCTGCGTCGGGCCGACGATGAGATATCTCGGCCTGACGCTGGACAGCCGGTGGAGCTTCGGACCCCACTTTGGGGAACTGGACCCAGGGTGCGCAAAGCAGGTCTGGCGGTGGCCAGCCTGACGCGCACCCAAGGGGGCCCAGGATGGAGGGCTCGCCGCCTGTACGTCACGGCGGTGTTCTCGATCGCCCTGTACGGGGCGCCCATCTGGGTGCCACAGCTGAGGGCCTGCCGCAGAGGCAAGCGGCACTGCGGCAGACCCCGAGGCCCGTGCTCATCAGGGCGATTCGGGGGTACCGGACCGTGTCGTACATGGCGGCGACCTCCCTGGCCGGCGTCCCCTCTGTGAAGCTCCTAGCCGAGGAGCGGCATCTCCTTTACTGGAGAGTAAAGGAGCTTCACAGGGAGGGGAGAATGTCGGCCAGGGCTCTAAGGGGTCTGAGGCTCCAAGGCGAGGCCCGGACCCGGGAGAGATGGGCGGACCTATTGTCCGACCTCCGGGGTCCCGGGCCAGCGACGGCCGCGGCTGTCCGCCCCTGCCTGTCCGAGTTGACAGGCAGGAGGGGACGTAGACTATCCTTCCGTCTGGCGCAGGTGCTGACCGAGCACGGGTGCTTCGGTCGGTACCTGCGCCGGATAAGGAAGGAGCCCACCACTCGATGCCACCACTGCCCCGCGAACGGAGGACACGGCGCACCAGACACTGGCGGCGTGCCCAGCATGGGCCGGGGAGCGCCGTGTCCTCTACGGGGCGGTGGGATGCCTAGAGGGGAGCTTTCGCTCCCGCACATGGTCAAAGTCATGTGCGGGAGCGAGGAGGACAGCGGCGGTCTCCTTCTGTGAGACAGTAATGTCCCAGAAGGAGACCGCCGAGTGGGGGCGAAGACAGTACCGGGGCTGCGGGGAGCAGCTCCCGGACGGCCATCGCCCCCGGGGGGACGAGGGACTCGACAGCGGGCCCGGGGCAGCGCCGGCCGAGGAAGGCTCACAGGCCCGCGAGGGTCAGAAGCTTCCTCGGCCGCCCCGTGCCCGCCACCGGTCGCAAGGGGGGAGTAGGGGCGCGGCGAGACGCCTTCCCTGCCTTCCCCCCCGAGCGACCGGACAAGTAGGGATAGAGGGGAGCGGTGCCCTGGTTGGGGCCGGGCCCGCTCCCCTACAAATCCCCCCTCCCTGTTTCGCGGGAGGGGGTAAGGAGGGGGGGTGTTCTAATAAATAATGATAAATTTTGTAAAAATTTATGTTATTGACATCTTTTGTAGTTAGTTTTTCTTGAATTTTCTTGAATAATAATAACCTTTAAAAAGATATCTTTTTAAAATATTGGACACTATTAATAAACGTGTTAAATTTTTATAACGCGATATAATTTTTACTTGTGAAAACTTAAGTTATGTACATAATTAATATATATCTTAAAAAAAGGAAATAATTTGAATTTGAGATTTCTAAAAATATTAAGTATATGATTTCTCAGTTGGCGTTACTGTTTTAATATATCACTTCTTTTGTATAAGTTTTACTTGTAAAAACTTATGTTATGTACACATATATACTTAAAAAAAATAATTTGAACTTGTAATAATAACCTTTAAAAATATATCTTTTTTAAATATTGAACACTATTAATAAACATGTTAAAATTTTATAACACGATATCATTTTTACTTGTAAAAACTTATGTTATGTACATAATATATATCTTAAAAAAAGGAAATAATTTGAATTTGAGATTTCTAAAAATATTAAGTATACGATTTCTCAGTTGGCGCTACTGTTTTAATATATCACTTTTTTTGTATAAGTTTTACTTTTAACAACTTATGTTATGTACACATATATACTTAAAAAAAAAATAATTTGAATTTGAAATTTCTAAAAATAGCACAATATGTTTAATCGTAGATCACGTAGAAACACTTATTACAAATACTTCTGAAAAAAAATGACTGACGTATTTTCTGCTACAAAACTAAATACGACGTTTTGAAAAGAACTGATTTAAGAACTGTATGCATCTTTTTGAGCAACTACGATCCCTTAAGCTTTTAATTCAATAGACCAAGTTTTGCTTATGTCCATGGCTTTATATCGGACCTGATCTCACATCTTAATGTCAGAGATACACAAAATGCGTGTATGCGCGTACCCAGGGAGCTGGTTACGATAAAAATAAAACTAGTTCTTGTCAGAGCTGCTTCTCGAGATTTTCTTATTACGCAAAAGGATATCTTATTATTTTTGAGTTTTTCTTCTTTATTTTTTCTCCTTCTTTAGTTTTTAATCTTGCATAATTATTCAGATTTGTTCTACAGTAAATTGCAATTTATAATTAGGCGTTTTCAATATGGCAGAAAATATTAATATTCCTGCAAACGAAAAGGTGAGAGGCAAGGGGACTCACCTTAACCAAGCACTCTAAAAGGTGAGAGGCAAGGGGACTTACTTTAATCAACCATCCTAAAAGGTGAGAGGCAAGAGGACTCACCTTAACCAAGCACCCCAAAAGGTAAGAGGCAAAGGGACTCACTTTTTTAATCAAGCACCCCAAAAAGTGATAGGCAAGGGGACTCACGTAAATCCAACACCCCACTCTACGTGGCTTCTTAAAGGAAGATTATGTTTACGATTTTACTGTTCACGTGTGGAGAATCAACAAGAATAAATAATATGATTTCAATCTCGGATCTCCTTAAGTAACGTTTCTTCAAATCTATCTGTAAGAAGCCTCATAACTCGCAAAGT
This sequence comes from Harpegnathos saltator, assembly GCF_003227715.2. Classification (NCBI taxonomy): domain Eukaryota; kingdom Metazoa; phylum Arthropoda; class Insecta; order Hymenoptera; family Formicidae; genus Harpegnathos; species Harpegnathos saltator. The sequence continues at coordinate 22,500 of NW_020230398.1, forward strand.
ACTTAATGAAAAGTGACAATTGTAAGTGTTTTGGAAAGCTCTCGAGATAAGCTCGAGATAAGCTCGAGATAAGCAAGATATGTAAAAATAGGGGGTTCTATATAAAATATTGAAATCGACATTCACGTGACTTTCAAATGACTATCCAAACCAATGACACCATCTTATGTCCCCCTTGAAACCATCCAACTTTTATCTGAAACATTTTTCTCAGAAACGCTTAGTTTTCTAAAGAAATGTTTGATACGGGCGCGCTGATGCACCATGTATACTTGAAGTATACACTCCGTAAATACTTCCGTTTAGGCTGGAATTTACTAAATATTACTTTCAAGGGTATAAGGAAGTGATTCCAGCCATTTTGGTCCAATTTTGAAGGGTGCCGAAAACAGGCCTTAGGGACCCTCCTCCTTTACATGCTTTTCCTTCTTACTAGCGAGACGAATTGGAACGATCGTACATGCTTCTTCCTGCTTCTTTTTATCTTGAATGGTATATACGTTGATGGATATGTTGTTTAGTTGTTCAAAGTTGGTAATTTGTTTAATCGTCATTGGGAATTCAATATCCTGAAGATTGAATATTTTGGTGTAATGTGGGTACGAAGATTTCTGGTCTCCATTTCATTCAGCTGGATATAATGCCGCAACCACAGACCATGCAAAACATGCGTTGTTTTTAGTTCGTACGTTTATCACTGCTTTCTTTAATTTTATTTCGCGCGGCAACTCAATGTTGCATCCTGCATGCAGGATGGAAATGGATTGTATTTGTTCACATTGACTGTGAGATCAAGTGACAATCCACTATCACGTTCTTGAAATTCCTCCAAAGATGCCAAGGTAGGCTCGATGACGCGTTGCTCGTACCATTTTTCCAAATCCAAAGCAGAAAATAGTTTACTGTTTCTCATGTTAATGCTTTTGAACGTGATTGTCACCCGCGATAAACTCGCCATTAAACACTCGCCATTAAACAAAAGTGTTCACCTTAAGATTGTTGTGTCTTTCCATAGCACTTCGCACGTGCTCGAGCACCGTATGCTCTCTTCGCATCTTGGAGAAATCGAAGAGGTTCGATATGGTTCACATTGTAACGAGGCGCAGATGCACCTCGTTACTACCGGCCCGACCGACCACCTGTCGGGCCGAACGCGGCGCTTTGCGCCACCATAAATTAGCGAAGACGATCGCGCCGCCGTTATCACGCGCCGCCGCTATCGCGCGCCGCGGCGATCACGCGCTGCCGCTAGCGCGCGCGGCCGCGATCACGCGCCGTCATCATGCCTCGCGCCGATAGGCGCGCCGCTCGATCGCCGCCGTATCAATCGTAGCGCGAACAACTATAAAACGGCGGCGATCGAGCTCCTAGACACCAGACCGATCCGTACCGCCGATTCAATCTAGACGCTTCATGCCGAAAGAGAGAATATCCGGACCGTTTCGCTCTGCCTTCCGCTTTCCGACTACCCGACCGGCGACTAAGAACACGGGATTGTGCGTCCGCAGTCTCGATCGAGCGTTCTCGATACTTGGCCGTCTCCCGTCTTCCTGGGCCCGTGTGTACGCGTGCTCAGTCGAGCGTACTCGACAGTCTCTCGCCTTTACCCGCCGCCTCGAGTCAGGGGTTCGTCCGTCGGCGAACTCCGCTGAGCGTACTCAGCCTTTAGGCGATCCGTCTAGCGACCAGGAACCCGGGACGGTGTGTTCGCCGTCTCCGCTGAGTGTCCGCAGCACTTGGTCGCTTTCCTCCACGCACGTAGGGAAAAGGGAAGGTGCGTACGCCTTCTCTGTCGAGAGTCCTCGGCCCCGACGGACGAAATCATCTCGCGTCTCCCGCGACTCGCGTGCGTGCGTTCGACCGAGAATCGAAATCTCCGGTCCGGCGACCATTTTTACGCGAGCAATTCCGAAGCGAGTATTGGGCGATAATTGTCCGAGACGCCCGGCGTCGCGAAGCGAGACCGATCACCGCGCCGTTACCGTCGTTACGACCTACACGCGTCGCGTAATAGGCCCCGCCTTCCGCACGGCCTATCCGTCTGTACGAGCGCTCGCACCGCTCACCGCACCGTACCGTACCGTACCGACGCGCCTTACAAACGCAACCCGCGACATCGCCTTCGGGGCCGAAACTCTTGTATCAAATTAAGTATAGAATAAAGCTAACGTACTTATATTACTCTCGAACGTCTCGCTGCTTTCCTCCTCACCGAACCCGGACTCCGACGAGCCTTATCCGCGCGAAACGCGTAGCAGCGACCGAACCGCGGAGTTCGGCCGTTACATTTGGCGCCCGAACAAAGGACCTTAGGAGGAGAAAAGCGGCAAGAGGGATTACGGGCCCGAGCGCGATGGCATGGGTGCATAAATTGTCAAAACAGGAGCTGACCGAGCAGTTGTCCATCACGATTTGCACACGGACGGGACATTCGAAGAATTGCGAAGGCGGCTCGGTCAATTCGTGCGACGGCATCCGGAAGTGTTCAAGGAGGACAACGGGACGGCGACCCCCGCAGCAAAAGCCGAGGAAGGGACAATGGAAGTTCTCGACGAGACACCCGAACTGTCCATAATCCCCGAGGGGTCCGGGCCCCCGATAGCCAAGGCGATGAATCAAATTAGAAAATGGGGTTGTTTCTTCGACGGACGGAGTCCTCACGAATTTTTAGAACGGGTCGAAGAACTCAGCGACGTCTATGGCTATACGGGGGAACACGTCCTTCGGGGTTGCCGGAAATGCTGCGGGGCGAGGCCCTCGCGTGATACCGTCTCAGCCGGCACACATGGGCAACGTGGGAGGATTTCCGAAGGGACTTCCATGCGGAATACCTCCCGCGCAAGATGCTATCGCAACTCCGCCGCGAAGCACGGGGCCGCGTACAACAAGATGGAGAATCCTTCCGGGCGTTCTCCAATGACGTGTTAACGCTCATGCGGCGCGCGGGGGGATGGAGTCCCGAGGAGCAGCTCGAGTTGCTATATGAAAATATGCACCCAGAATACAAGAGGGGCATTCGCATCGACGACGTTACGAGCATCGGGGACCTCCGTGCGCGGGCCGCAGAGCATGAAGACATCGAGCGGCAGATACGCGACCGCCGGCGAGATCCTGCAGCGGACCGACCTCCTCGACCACCGCGCGTCGCGCCGACCACCGCCAGCACATACAGCAAGGACTAGTGCTGCTGGCGGTGCAAACAAAGGGGGCACACTCGGGTAGACTGTAAGCGCCCCCCGAAGAAATTCTGCTCGCAATGCGGAAAGGACGGCGTGTTGACCCGGGAGTGCCACCCGCTGGCCGGGAACGACCGACGGGCCGAGACTGCCACCAGAGTCTCGGCCCTGAGGAACCAACGCGTCCGATTCACACCGCGGCCCCATATAACCGTACGACTGAACGGACGTGACGTCAACGCGCTCCTCGACTCCGGGTCGGAGGCGTCGTTTATACGCCCCGACATTGCCCAGCAAGTAGGGCCCCGATCCGGAAGTCGAGGCGAGCCGAAGCGATACGACTAGCTGACGGAACACTCGTACAGACGACCGGAACCATGACGACAGACGTACAAACGGAGGACAGAAACGTAAGACACGGCCTGCGAGTCCTGCCAAGCTCGGCAGCCCCATGCTGATTGGAATGGACTTGTGGGCCAAGCTACAGGTGACCCTGCCACCGCCACCGACGCACGCGACACGGGACCGAACCGTCGATCTGTACGATCGAGGACGGACTAACGCCACGAACCCCGGACGAGACCACGCGACTGGACGGTTCCTGAAACGGGAATTCCGCCTCTTCGACAAAGTGCAGGGACCGACGGACTGGGCGTACCACGACATTCGACTGACGACCCACGCCCCATTAAGCAGCGGTATCGGCCCCGGAACCCCGCTATGCAGCGAGTAATCGACGAGGAGGTCGAGAAGATGCTGCAGGAGCGCATAATCGAGCCTCTCACAGCGCGTGGAGCTCGCCGGTGGTGGTGGTGCGGAAAAAGGATGGGTCGCGAAGATTTTGTGTGGATTTCCGAAAACTGAATAGCGTCTCGGAACCTGATGCCTACCCGTTGCGCAGGTCGCCGCTACCACCTCGACAAACTCCGCGGGGCAAATATCTTCGCACGCTGGACCTGCGGAGCGGGTGGCAGGTTCCCCTGTCGGCCGCGAGCCGCCCCCTTGACTGGTTTGCGTGCCGGGACGAGGATTAATGCAGTTTCGAGTAATGCCTTCGGTCTGCACTCCGCACCACGCCACGTTCCAACGGCTGCTGGATGGCATACTCGGCCTGAGCTTCAAGCCCCACGTACTCGTCTACCTAGATGATATCATTACGTGAGCCGACCTTCGAGGAACATATCACGCGGCTCGGGGAGGTCTTCCGGCGGCTCGGGAAGCACGACTGCGCCTCAATACGGAAAGTCGCCGTTTCTGTGTGGGCCGCCTGGCTACCTGGGCATATCGTGGACCGAGAGGTATCCGACGCCGAAGAAAAAGTGAGCGCGATATCGGAATGGCCGCGCCCACGACCGTACGGAAGGTGCGGCAGTTCCT
>NW_020230399.1:0-19063 GCF_003227715.2 Harpegnathos saltator
TACCCTGTACATGTATATATATTTTTTTTATATATGTGTGTATACGTATCCTATGATTATATGTATGATTATCTTTAGGTTTATCATTATAAATTTATCTCTAGATTTAATTACGTGGTGTCCTAAATGGAGGGGAAGAGGCGGCGTAGTTCTTCAGTCTCGATCGCCTGGCCGATCGCCACCAAGTCTTGTTTGAACTCCTTGTAGCCGATGAAACTGGCTCGCGCCAGGTATAAGTCCACGTCGGCTGTTTTTCCTCCTACTGATTCCCTTATTTTCATTATTCCGCTTTGCCCTTCCGCGAGTAGTCTGGTGATTTCTCTCATAGTTTTAGACCAATCAACTGCGGATTCTATTGGTCTTAAGCCGCGAAGCCCCACTGCAATGGCTTGCCACGGCATCAGGTGAAATTGGTCCGGCAGGTGACGCAGGTGCGTCACTGATTTTTCACTGTCCGTCCCCAATCACCTAGCATGATTACTGCTGAATGTCCTGACAACGCGGTGATCTCTCTCCTGTACCACTCGTCGTCGTCTTGCACAGCGACCAGTGCCCCGACTAATACACCCACATGGTGTACCTATTTGGGTGTCTGTCCATTTTTCAGGCGATTTTAGCTTATAAATCCATATCTGCCCGGTTATGTTTTAGTTGCACCCACATTAAGGTGGGCGATTCCACTTTCGTAATGCAGCTTGTTAATTGTCCGCAGGATAGCTGATTGGTGTCGATATTCTTTATGACCATTTCCTAGAATAATATGTAAAGATAATGTTGTAAGATTAATCAAATTTTAGTTTTGGGAATTGAGATTGAAGGAGTATGTAGTAGTCTCCTCTTGTGGGAGAGAAGGACGAAGACGTAGATTTTTAGTCTGGTTGGTAGAAGGAGGATGTAAAGTAGTTGCAGGAGGTTGATTAGACTCGACATTGAGTGCTTGTAACTCAGTGGAGTCTTTATTTTGGTTGGCGGTCTTCTTTCCGCCAATTAGAAGTAATAATTGTGTCAAAGAATCCCAGAGTGCTCCTACTAAATATGCGGAGCAACCATATACGTTGCGTAGGGCAACTCCATGCAATACTGTATCCAGTATCAGCTTGATTATTCTGAAAATTACAAATATACCGAATATGCCAGCGCTGATATTACCGAAGGTCAAGAATCGACCCCAGATTCGGTTCCATGTTGAACTAGCTATTTTTTCTATCGATGCTTCATCTAGGAGATTTGTAATTGAACCGCTGTGGATAATTGCAGATTATCCCATCATTCCTCTTGCAAGGGTGTTAAGAACAGAAGGTCGTTCTGCTGGAAATAAGATATGATCCTTGAATTCGTCCAGATCCGATTGACTGTAAATGCTACTGGTGGCTAGTGCTCCCGGACTGGTATATTTCTATTCGAGCTTAGCCATGGGTTTCAAGATAGTTGGTGAGATGGGTTCTATTGGATTTGGCATCATTTTGTACCAAGTTCCTCCTAATTAGTACATCACAGGTGCTAAGGGATTGCAGTTGACCTGTGTTCCTTGACGAAGCAATAAGTGAGTTTGTGGTGCTAAATAATAAGTTTTGTTTTCTCTTGTCACCGGAAGTTGAATGTAGCAGTTGAGCGTTCGAGCTACTTGAACTTCCACTGGTACACATTTAATGATGTGTATTACTTCTCCGGTCTCCTTCTACTAATATCGAAGTGTAACCCGGTGCTTTCATGAAATGATATGCAAATATATCTGGAGATTGAGTTGCTATCGCTAGGGCGTTCTGTAACATTTTTGCTCGAGATAACATTACTGATATAATATTGGGTGAAGTAAAAAGTTCTGAGCATTTTTTCTCTTTATTTCGACGATGAAATTAACAAAGTTAGGATTATCGGATTTAGATCAAATATGCGCCGTTTTGTTCGATAACTTTTGTCCATTTTGAAGGCAATTTCATAATTCCACGATTGAAGAAACCCTCGTCCTATTGGTAAAAAACTTGACCAGCTCATTTTCACAAGCCTCTCTTGAGGCCAGATTTGTACCATCAAGAAAATTTTGCAAATGCTTGAAAAGGTAATAATCGCTTGGAGCCAGGTCTGGGCTATGCGGCGGGTGCGATATAACCTCCCATCCAAGCTCTCGGAGCTTCTGGCGCGTCGTCAAAGATGTGTACGGCCTGGCATTGTCTTGATGGAACACAACACCCTTCCTATTGGCCAATTCTAGCCGCTTCTCGTCGATCGCCTGCTTCAATCTGGTCAGTTGTTGACAGTGTAGGTCCGAATTGAGTGATTGGCCCGATGGGAGCAGCTCATAGTGGATGATTCCCTTCCAATCCCAAACACACAGTAAAACTTTCTTGGCCGTTAATCCGGGCTTGACGATCGTTTGGACCGGCTCACCGCGCTTGGACCACGATCTTTTTCGCCTGTTGTTCTCGTATGTGACCTATTTTTCATCGCCAGTCACCATCCGTTTCAAAAATGGGTCGATTTCGTTACTCTTCAGCAAAGAATCGCAGGCATGAATTCGGTCCAAAAGGTTCTTTTGCGTCAATTCGTGTGGCACCCATACATCGAGCTTCTTCTTGAGACCAGCCTTATGCAAATGGTTCCAAACGGTTTTCTGGCTAATCTTCAGTTCCTGGGTAATGGAATAAATGCTCGCGTGCCGGTCCGACTCGACGATTCCCATGATTTTATCGACATTTTCGACGATTGGCCTACCAGAACGTGTCTCATCTTCGACGTCCATATTACCAGAACGGAATCATTGGAATCACCGCTTTACTGTTGTATTCGATACTGTATTGGGTCCATAAATAGCATAAATTTTTTTGGCGGCCTGCTCCGCTTTTTCCCTTTGGTCGTAGTGGTACTGAAGAATGTATCGAATTTTCTCTTTACCTCCATTTTGGAACGCTCTAACACACAACTGGCTTCACCAAACACAAAACTGTCAAAGAACTTTTTTTTAAAGCGTTATGTCACCTTTAAGTCGCAGTATAGAATGACCAGATGTAACGTATACATCGTAAGATATGACCTCACTAAAGCCATCTAGCGGAAAACGCTAAAAACTATTTACTTAACCCAATATATTCCTGTAAAGCTGGTTTAGTTGTGTGCGGAAATGTTTGTCTATATACACAAATTTAGAATTCATGTATGTGAAGATGTCCGTGTTTGCCGGGTTGTGTACCTTTTTAAAGATGCTCAGATCAATAAAAGTTTCAAAGATGAATAGTTTCGGATGCTCAGTTTTTACCAAGGGATAACCGCAGACCTTTACCTCGCCTCTACTTGCTAGGGCAAAGGTAGTATCTTGTGTAGAGATGGAATATACTGTTTGGGACTTGGCGTCATTACTGTCCTGCATTTTGATCGCATATCCATCGAATAAAACTCCGTAGCTGCTTCCTTTGCACGAATCATCGGGGATGGCATCCCAATAGGTGTTACCTCTCACAATGTCAGTACAATAACCTGATTTTAGATCACAGTGAGTTCCTGATCGGAGTATAACTTGATTATTGTTGATCTTCACAGTGGCTAGATATTCTTGCAGTGTGTTTCTTATATTTGCTGATACCACGACACTTGTCCAGCTCCCACAATCGTCAGTGAAAGCGCTTCCGTAACACGTACTGTCGTTCTCGACTTTTCTTGCCAAAGTTGCTGGCCTATTTATGGTTTGGTTAATTTTCAGTCCTGTTATATATCCTGTGGTTCTTATTCTAGCTGTACCATACTAATGCATATGTAAACTTGCTTGATGAGGTGTTTCCTGTATATATGCGTATTTGCCATTTGTTACCTCCATAGTATGAGAGTGCATTCCACATCTTTTCACGATACGGTTTATTTCCATCTTGCATTGTCTTACTATTACAAAATGAAAATCATTAGCTTGTAATAGTTGGAGTTTTAACTTGGTGGAATTGACTTTTTGTGGTGGTATGTCACATTCTTCAATGGTTAAAAGTGATACAGTGGTGATGTTTGAAAAAGCAGAGCCACAGTCATATCCGATTATTCCCTTGCCAACCGGAAGATAGTAGTAGGTATAGAAAGAAGATGATTGTGCTGAATCTGCGATACATCTGAAAGTTGTAATTACTTGAGTAATGAGTGTTGAAAATTTTCCATGTGTTTCAATTTGCTTTTGGAGTTGGGGTAATATAAAAGATTCGAAGTCTGTTCGGATGTACGATACGACTGTTTCTCTTCAGTTTGATTTTGATATTGTTTCTATTTACTATTTCTAATACTTCGTGCGGTCCCGTATATTGATTTCCAAATTTTCCAGGTTTGGGTCCTTTTAACAAAAATACCTGATTTCCGGGTTTAAACATCTGGGGATTAATTTTTTTATCGTAACGGATTTTTTATTTTTCTTTGGCTTCTACTAAATTATTATTTGCTCTTGTTTGAATTTGATGTAATTTAGTAAATAATTGTATCTGATAATTGTCGTATGTCCTAATTTTGTCGTCTTCAAGTAGTGTTGAGGAGAATGATGTAATATCGTTTAGCCTTCTTTATTAATTTAGATACGCTAACCGATAAATCTGCCAATTTCGGTATTTCTTGTCTCTCAAATAACTTTTTAGCACCGGCATCGATAGGATTTCCTGAGGTATCTGTAAAATATAGCAATCCCTGCGTAAAAAATGGGCATCTCTAGACTCAATTAAATTTTTCTTTTTGGCTTGGAGGTCGGTGTTCTGTGAATTTCTTGTAATAATCATTGGCGGTTCAGCGTCACTGTCATCGGTATCCTCAGGTAAAGGCTTCGGCGGTCGTCGCCGCTTTTTTGCGCCTACAAGTTCTTTATCTATAACCCCGGTTTTTTGCTTAGCTCGACTTCGGGTTAGCATAGGCCGAAAGGTTTCAGTGGACTTCTTTACTAACTCTTGTTCTTTAATTTGTTCCGTAGACGAATCAGATGCGTGAACTAGTGCGTCAGTTACATGTAAACTCGGAGATTCGGCTAATTCTTCAGGCAAGAAGGGTATAGAGTCGATGGGAAAGTTCTCAGTTTGGTTCGGATCTTCGAGCGGATAGGTTTCATACGGATTTCTCGTATGTGGGCTATCAGTTTGTTCGTTCCGTGTGTTTATGCTTGTTTTTTTATTGTGATTGGTTATCAATTAAATTGGTTCCGTGTATTTCCTCTTCGTCAAAGTCTTCGATTCGAACGTGATCCTCTGATAAGTACGTCATATTAACATCGTTCTCGTCTGATTCTTCAGGATTATCGTCCTCTTCTAAAAGGAGTCTGATGGCTTCGGCATCTTGTGGATTATTTGGATTAAATTTACTTCTAGTGTTAATCACCTTGCAGTCCGTTAGAAATGAGTTTACTGGGTTTCTCGATAAGGCGTCTGCGTTTATATTTGTTTTTCCGGTTTTATGAACTATTTCGTAATAATATTCGGCTAATTCTAGTCTCCATCGAAGTATTCGCATTTTCGTATCCTGAGCATTTTTAAACCACATCAATGGTTTATGGTCCGTTACAAGTGTGAATTTTCTCCCGTATAAATATGGTCTAAAATATTTGACACAGTATATAATTGCTGAGGCTTCTTTTTCATAAATGTCGTATTTTACTTCGTAATCGCTCAGGGTACGAAATGTAAGCTATTGGTCAATCTGCGTTAATTTTTCCTTGTGATAATATTCCTCCTATTGCGAAGCCCGAAGAGTCGGTGGTTAAAATAAATGGTTGTGAGAAATTTGGATATTGCAGCACCGGTTCTTTACATGATTTATTTTTTAATATTTCAAATGACTGTTATTGAGTATCATTTCATTTGAAAGGCACTTCTAATTTTAATAATTGCATTAGAGGGCGAGCTAATTTAGAAAATTCTGGTATAAATCTCCTGTAATATCCAGCTAATTCCAAAAACTGTTTTATATTCTTAGGTGTTTTAAGCGTTGGAAATTCGCGTACGGCTTCTAATTTTCTTTGATCCAGTTTAACACCTTCGCTACTAATTGCATATCCCAAATAATTGACTTCCCTGCATAAAAAGCAACATTTATCTATCTGTAATTTTAAATTGGCTTCTTTAAGCTTTTGCATAAGTTTTTTAAATTTGAATTCATGTTTTATTAAAGAAGATGCGTATAGCACGATATCATCCAGATAAACAAATACTTCTCGTCATTGAATTTCAGCTAAAACCATTTCCATTAATCGTTGAAATGTAGCGGGAGCGCTTTTTAATCCGGAGGGCATGCGCGTAAATTCGTAATGTCCGAACGGCGTAGTGAAAGCCGTCTTATGGATCACGTGGATCCATTTCTATTTGGTGAAATCCCGAAGCTAAGTTAAATACCGAAAAATATCGTACGCCGCCAAGTTGATCAAGGATGTCAATTATATTCAGTAATGGGTACGCGTCTCCGATAGTTTTGTCGTTAAGCGTGCGAAAATCCAACACTATACGCCATCGCTTATTGCCTTTTGAATTCTCCTTTCTAAGCACTATCCAGACGGGAGTATTATACGGCGAATGTGAGTGTCGTACAATACCACCAGTAATTCTTGTATTTGTAAATTTATTTCCTGCTTATGAATTTGAGGAAATCTATATTATTTTGTGTTTATTGGATAATCGTCAGCTGTCGGTATGCGATGTCGCAGTACGGTGTTGCGGTCAATTGTTCACCCGGTAAATGAAAGCATTCTTGACATCGTTTTATTAATGCGATTATACTATTAACTTCAAGTGCATCTAAATGATTTAAAGCAATTAAATCCAATAGTTTGTTTGATCTATTTTCGTCATAGACAGTTGTTGAATTTACTTGCAAGACGCTCAATTGAGGAGTTGAGTCGTTTAAGCAGATAGTAATCGTGTCTGTGATAGTGTTAGATAGGTTCTTTTCGTCCGGCCGTCGGACCACGTTCGTGTCGTGTCTGTCGGTAAGACGTACAATAGCTGTAATTAAATTGTTATTAGTTACTGAATCAAGAGGACATGGAATTGAAATATTATTTTCATTAGAAGAATGATTATAGCTCTGACTGTGTATGTTATTTATATTATTTGATTGCAAGGGACCATTGAAATTTAGGAGATCAAGCTCTGATACGCACTCGGTACTTTCTGTAAAATTTTTAATCTCTAATATAGAATTCTCGTCATATCCTTTAATTTTTTGCGTCTTAATGTTTTCATAGGAAGCCTTGAATACTCCCTCTTGAGTTTTATTAAATTTTGTACATATCTTTTCAGTTACATTTGAGAAATTATATTCTGGGTAATGCGGTTGTATTTTATCGTGACTCTTCTTCAATCTTATATATACTTTCATTAGTTTTTAGAATATTTTCTTTAGATTTATTATATTTTTCAAGAGATTTCTCCTCCTGATTACCCACTTTCTCCCTTGGATGAGGAATTTCGAAATTGTCCCCTTGGCTGGGAGAATCGTGGTTTGGATAGGAGAATTGAGAATTTTCCCTTGAAATCTTGTCTAAGCCTTTATCTAATCCTGGAGTCGAAAAACGGATATATTTCGATAATCCCAAACGAAGGAAATCCATTAGCGACCCAGGAAAACCATCCATATCGATACCAAAGCGGAATATTCACGGCAAGAAAGTAATGCTCTGTATATGGTGGGACCAGAAGAGTGTAATGTATCATGAACTATTAAAACAGAGCCAAACCATTACTGCCGAACTTTACCAACAACAATTGATCCGTTTAAACAACGTATTGAAGAATAAATGGCCGGAATATGCAAAGAGACACGACAAAGTGATCTTCCAGCACGATAACGCTCGACCACATGTTGGAAAGATTGTGAAGGCCACCTTGGAAGCACTTGGCTGGGACGTTTTACCTCACCCGCCGTATTCACCAGACATTGCTCCATCCGATTATCACTTGTTCAGATTGATAGCACACGAGCTTTCGGACCAGCACTTCAACAATTATGAAGAAATAGAGAAATGGCTCAATGAATGGATCGCTCCGAAGGACGAGTCGTTTTTCCGTCACGGAATGCAACAACTGCCAGACAGATGAGAAAAAATAATAGCAAGCAATGGCAGATACTTTGATTAGTGTACTTTTTCATGTTTTTTCATACTAAAGTCTTTTTTTGAAAGAAAAAACGGACTGAATTAATTCACACACCTAACATATACTACATGGGCTGAAAAGTCTTTGGCTTAACAATGAAAAAACGATTTTTTTAATGAAAAAAGTGTTTTATTCCTCGACATAATCTCCATTTAGAGTAATGCACTTAGTGTAACGGTCCGCTAACATTTCGATGCCGGTCTTATAGTGCTCGGTGTCAAGTCCCTCAAAATAGGCATTTGTTTCCAACTTGACCTCCTCATTCGAGTAAAATCTTTTACCAGCGAGCCACTGCTTCAGTCGGGGAAAAAGGAAATAGTCGCTGGGGGCCAGGTCTGGAGAATACGGGGGATGCGGAACCAATTCATAGCGCAATTTCTTTAATTTATCGGTCGTATCGCGAGCCGAGTGAGCTGGAGCATTGTCTTGGTGAAACAAAATTTTTTTCTTTGCCAAATGTGGCCGTTTGACCTTGACCTCGTCGTCCAATCGATCCAGTAATGTACAGTAATATTCTTTATTGATAGTTTTACCATGTTCAAGATAATCAATGAATATTATGTTATGCGCATCCCAAAAAATACTGGCCAAAACCTTGCCAGCTGATTGTTGTGTCTTCGGGCGCTTCGGACGGCTTTCACCAGGCAATAACCACTCCGCTGACTGCCGATTGGACTCCGGTGTGTAGTGATGGATCCATGTTTCATCCATTGTGACAAATTGACGCAAAAAACTCCTTCTTATTGCGTTAAACAGGGCCAGATTTTGCTTTGAAAGTCGAACACGTTCCGCTTTTTGCTCAATTGTCAAAAAACGCGGCACCCAACGCGCGCAAAGCTTTTTCATGTGTAAATATTCATGAATGATATGACCAACGCGTTCCTTTGAGATGCCTATGATGTTAGCTAGCTCACTCAATTTCATTTTGCGGTCATTCAACACGATTTCACTGATTTTCTGGATGTTTTCTGGAGTAACTGCCTCATTTGGCCTTCCTGAACGTGGTGCATCATTTGTGCTCGTACGGTTACGACGAAACTCAGCAAACCAATATTTGATGGTTGAATTCGGTGGGGCAGATGTGCCATAACATTTATCAAGCCATGCCTTTGCTTCAACAGTGTTTTTTCCCATCAGGAAGCAATGTTTAATCAAAACACGAAATTCACTTTTTTCCATAGTAAAGATAAATTCAGAGGTAACGTCACTTCGAAAGCTATAACTTGTACACGAGTCAACGAAATATCATGAAATTTTTACAGCATCTAAGTTAAGGTTGGTACTCTATAGGAAATATAAGGATTTTTAGTTTGTGGCGCCATTTATATGTCAGGCCAAAGACTTTTCAGCCCATGTAGTAAAGTGTTTCTGAATGGCCTGTACAAACTTTCAGAATATGTTCCAGGGACTAAAACAAGTCATAAAGAAAATGTCATATGAACATGGGGTCAAAAACACTTCTTTCTAGAGTTATAAGGGTTTGAAGTTTTTCTACAGTAAAAGAAATTATAACGTTAAATCGTATAGGAGTTGCAAACAGTATTTATCTATTTCTACGGATATAACAAGATAATACATTAGCTATAGCAAATGCTCAAAATGGCCTCCGTTAGATTCCAAGGAAGCCTGTGCACGTCGTCGCATTGATTGGCGAACCCGTTGGAAAATACTAGGTTACGGATGATGTCGCAGTCATCCAGAATCCGCTGACGAAGAGTTGCAACATCTGGTACTGAGGCAGAATAAACAAGAATTTTCAAATACTCCCAGAAAAAGAAATCTAATGGATTCATGTCAGATGAGTATGCTGGCCACGATATTGATCCTCCCTGACTTATCCATTGACCAGGATAGGTGGCATTTAAGAATTCTCTGACAGGTCGGCTGAAATGGAGTGGTGCAACGTCATGCATAAACCACATTTTTTGTCGTATAGGCAATAACACATTCTCTAGGAATCTTAGAAGTTGGTTTTCTAGGAAATCGCGATAAGCTTCAGCATTTAATCTTATTAGTAAAAAATACGACTCAGTCAAGTGATCGCCGATAATTCCTGCTCAAACATTCAGGCTAAATTGCTGCTGATGCCGAGATTGCACAATACCGTGAGGATTTTCTTCGGCTCAGAAGTGATTGTTATGAAAATTAATTATTCCAGTCCTGTTAAAACCAGCTTCATCCGTATAAAATAAAGAAGAATCAAAAACTGGATCCACACACTGCTGTAAAAACCATTGAGAAAATACCAATCTTACTGGAAAATCTGCTAGAGAAAGTCTCTGAACTCTTTGCAAATGATATGGGTAAACTAACTATTCATGCAGAACTCTCCATACAGTAATGTGAGATACATGTTTTGCTATTGCAATATTTCTTGTACTGATTACTAGAATTGTTGTCAACTTGATCTAAAATGCTTCCTTCAACATCAGTTGTTCGAACAGTTCTTGAAGCACCATAGTTGGTTGTTACCAGCCTGAATTGTCCAGTTTCTCGTAGTCGGCGGTTAACTGCTGCGAACGTTTGATGATTTGGAGTTCGACGGCCTGGAAAAATTTCTTGGTACATTCGAAAGTTTAACCGTCCATTTCCACCGGCACGGCCATACATCAAATGGATATTCGTCAATTCTTCAAATGAATATTCATTCATGTTTTTAAAATAGATTTACCAACGAGTAAATCCAGCCGAGTATAAATCCGACCGTGCAACCTCCATGCGGTACACTTTGGGTAATGCTAATGCCGGCAGTACTGTAATATTCAAGCCTCATAACTCGGAAAGTACTTCATAAAAAAAACTTGAATATAGTGTTTTTGAAATCTCTAGATATAAGAGTATATAACAAAAAATGGAGATTTCCAATTAAAAAACTCAATGTGATTTTTATATGACCTTGACAATACTGTTCGAGGTCATAATAATATTGCTATGTAATATGTTACTTAAAATCCTACAACTTTTGTCTGAAACATTTTCCTACAGGACCGCTATTTTCAGAAATAATTAGCCGTTTCTAGACTTTTAAACCACCCTGTATATACAGGGTGTTATAAAAGTCCGAGAAGAGCAGAATAACTAGAAAAATATGAGTCCTAGAAAAAATGTGAAGTACTAGGTTTTTATGACTTTTTTCCTGGCTATCTGACGGTGACCTTGGATTTGACCTCGACAATGACCTTGAAGGTCATTTCGAGGTCAGGTCAATTTTTTTAAATGGGATCCCATACTTTTGATCCCAGAAACGAAAAGAGCGGAAAATTTTACATTCGAATATGACCTTGAACACTGCCAAATTTGACCTCTGAAGGTCACATAAAGGTCCAAGCTTGTTTTAGGCTGAAAACGCGAATATCTTCGAAAATGCACCTGCTAGGGAGCAATGTTACGTATAAGAATAAGAATGTAGAGGTCAACGAGGGACATTCAGCCGTCACCTTGCCCTTATTCTCAAGGTCATGAGTTAAGATTATTATTAAGGTCAAACCGGACTTTTTTAGGACTGATGAAAATCCATATTTTTGACCTAAAAATGTCAAGATTGAAAATTTTTACGTTCGGATATGACGTTTTCAATCTTGACCTTGTTCTTAAGGTTATGTGTCAATCATATCAAGGTCAATTAATTCTTTTAGGCTGGAAACACATACTTTTACCCCCCCCCCATAATGGAAGAGTGAGATTTTACGTTACGTACGAGGTCATACTCCGATTGTTGGTAATTCCTCAATATCGGGCGCCATTTTGGATCGGTCATCTTGAATTTGTAAAATCCAACGTCAGATTCGATTTCAAAAACGACTTCAAAAACTCCTTAAACGAGATCCAATTTTTGTTATTCTTAAATATTGGCCGCTATTTTGAATCGGCCATATTGAATTTGCAAAATCCGACGTCGGATTCGGTTCCCTCGTTGACCTCTACATTCTTATTCTTATGCGTAACATTGCTCCCTAGCAGGTGCATTTTCGAAGATATTCGCGTTTTCAGCCCAAAACAAGCTTAGACCTTTATGTGACCTTCAGAGGTCAAATTTGACAGTGTTCAAGGTTATATCCGAACGTAAAATTTTCCGCCCTTTTCATTTCTGGGATCAAAAGTATGGAGTCCCATTAAAAAAATTGACCTGACCTTGAAATGACCTTCAAGGTCATTGTCAAGGTCAAATCCAAGGTCACCGTCAGATAGTCAGGAAAAAATCATAAAAATCCAGTACTTCACATTTTTTCTAGGACTCATATTTTTCTAGTTATTCTGCTCTTCTCGGACTTTTATAACCTGTATATAGGGTTTGCCAAATGTTCCGGAACGGCTAATTATTTCAAAAATAATTATTGTTTAAAACAATGTTTGAAACAAAAGTTGTAGAGCTTGAAAAAAGCTATCAGATATTGATAATTGTTTGACCTTGGAATGATCTTGAGAAACGTTATCAAGGTCGACATAAAAATCTTAAACGGAAACTCTACTTTTTTATTATACCATCTTTTTCCACCAATTAATTTGAACGACTTTTGTCTGAAACATTTTTTTATTTGCCTAATATTTTTTGAGATATTTAAAGATAACTTGGTAACTTTTTTGATATTTAATTTACGATATCTCGCGAACTATTCGTCGCGATAAAAAAATGATACTAGACTTTTCTATTCTACTTGGTCTCAAGAATATATTGTTACAATAGCACCCTGACTTTTGTTAATTTGATGATTTTGAAATTTCAAAAGGTCCGATAAATTAACAAAAAATAAAGCATTATTGTATCAATATATTCTTAAGATAAAGTAGAATAGAAAAGTCTAATACCTATTTTTTTATCCCGCCAAACTATTAGCGAGATATCGTCAGTTAAATATTAAAAAAATTACCAAGTTATCCTTAAATATCTCAAAACATATTAGGCAAATAAAAAAATGTTTCAGACAAAAGTTGTTCAAATTAATGGGTGGAAAAAGATGGTGTAATAAAAAATTCAAGTTTCCATTTAAGATTTTTATGTCGACCTTGATCATGTTTCTCACGGTCACTCCAATGTCAAACAATTATCAATATCTGATAGCTTTTTTTAAGCCGTACAACTTTTGTTTCAAACATTGTTTCAAACAATCATTATTTTTTGTAATAATTAGCCGTTCCGGAACTTTTGGCAGACTCTGTATACAGAATATCTCATAATTCAATACGAAGAATTCGTGGAGATAAACGGATTAAGTCAAATATAAAAGTCCTATACTAAACTCACCCGTAAGAAAAACGGGCCACTAAATTTTAACACAGTTTTCTGCATATTTTTTAATAGCGATAACTTCAGCCAAAATTCATCGTTATTGATATTTGAAAACAAGGCTCAATATTAACTGCTTGGGCATTTTTGTTAACAAGCAAAAACCTACAAGTGAATTATAATAAATGTTTTACAAAATGGCGGATGTTAAAGATAGACTTCGATTAATGAGAAAAAATTGGTTTTTTAACTGTTGCACTGCTCAGGAACCAGTCTTTGGTACAAAAAATATGAAGCGTAAAGCTCATTTATTTACTAACAAATCCATATTCTAATCATTTTTCTACAACCCTTTTCGATAAAGTTATGACATTTTGAAAAAAATATTACAAAATGGACAACCTTTTCTCATAAAACCTGCGATTCAGAATAAAAATTATCGTGGAAACGGATTTTGCATCACGACAACGCATCATCATATACCTCGACACTTGTATGTGAATTTCTGACAAAAAACTCAACGAATTTCGCTCTGCAAGCACCGTATCCACCAAACATGGCCCCCTGCGACTTTCTCCTGTTCCTCCTACTGAAAAAACCACTTCGCGGATAGCGTTTCGAATCGATTGAGGACATCAAAGAAAAATCGCTGCGTAAATTGAAGGCCATACCGCCTGCCGTGTATGAGCGATGTTTCCAGGATTGGATCAAATGCTGGCATATGTGCGTTGCAAGCAATGGGGACTACTTTGAAGGAGACTATAAGAATTTTGAATTGTAATTTTGATTTCTAAAAATAAAGTTCGGATACTTTTCGATCACAGTAGTATTCTTATTATTACAATGATATGAAAAACTAATGCATATTGAGATAGTTTTATTTGTAACTACTTGTTACTAACTATGCATATGTTACATGCGCATATTGCAACATATTGTATTCAAACACGACAAACAAAAAAAAGTGAAACTTTCTTTTGTTTGTCGTGCACACTTTCTACTGGATGTAATTACTTCGGTATTTATACATATTAAAATCCTCGCCAATGACTTTGAACTTTATATAGTGTGTATATAAATTCATGTAACAATTTTTCACCACACGATTTAGGATTACCGACAGTACTGTAGTTAATTGAGTCGCGTATAGATATGCACACATCATATCGTTATGAGCAAGTTCAGATGGTTGACTTTTCGACTGCTTGAGCTAAGATCTAATACAAAAATGTAGATATTTAATATGGAAATGTATTATAAAATGTAATAAAAATAACATTATGTGAATCTTAAAAGTTACGTGTATGCTCATATTCAAAACGGTTTGCACACTTTCATCGAGTGAAATTGCTGCGCATCCAGCTGTCAAATATGAGAGCTACTGCTGACATACGAGGGCGGTCCGATAAGTACTTAGCCTCACCGCCCGATGGCGCCACTATCGCAAGAGAAATTTACTATCGTGTAGTACATTCTCGTAGACGGCTACTGTCGAAATTTCAGCCGAATCGGACTCGTAGTTTTGTTTTGACCGCGTGTGGAAGCGGGCGTGTCCGCGGATTTTAGAAAAATGGAAAAAGAGCAATATCGGTCGTGATTCGATTCTTGTTTTTGGAGGGAAATCGCGCAGCGAAATCAAAGAGCGCTTGGATGCTGTGTACGGTGACTCTTCTCCTTCGATGGCGACCGTCAAAAATTGGTTTAACGAGTTTCAACGTGGTCGCACGTCGGTTTTTGATGAGCCACGCCAGGTGCCCCGAAAACGGCTACCACGGAGGATAACATGACAAAAATCCACGATCTCGTATTGGCAAACCGCCGATTGAAGGTGCGCGAGATAGCTGAGACAGTAGGCATCTCAAAAGACCGCGTGGGTCATATCCTGCATGAAATTTTGGGCATGAGAAAGCTGTCGGCGCGATGGGTGCCGCGTTTGCTCACTCCGGACAACAAGCGCAACCGTGAGACCACTTCAGAGCAGTGTTTGACGCTGTTTAAGCGCAATCCGAAGGAGTTTCTGCGTCGTTTCGTGACCGTCGACGAAACATGGATCCACTGGTACACACCAGAGACCAAGGAACAGTCGAAACAGTGGACTTCACCCGGCGAACGTGCTCCGAAGAAGGCGAAGACTGTCCTATCGGCCGGAAAGGTGATGGCCACCGTTTTCTGGGATTCACAAGTGTGATCTACATCGACTACCTGGAAAGGGCAAAACGGTCACAGGGCTGTACTTTGCCGAATTATTGGGCCGATTCGACGCCGAATTGCAGAAAAAACGGCCCCATTTGGCGAAGAAAAAAGTGCTCTTCCACCATGACAACGCACCGGCTCACACCTCCGCCTCGCCACGGTCAAATTGGTCGAATTGGGCTACGAACTGCTGCCCCATCCACCGTATTCTCCACATTTGGCCCTGTGCGACTTCTTTTTGTTTCCAAACTTGAAAAAGTCACTCGCCGGGCAGAAATTTGAGTCGAATGAGGAGGTTATCGCCGCCAGGCCTATTTTGCAGACCTCGAGAAAACGTATTGTTCTAATATATAATCCGAATGCAGAAAATATAAAGTAATGAGTAATATAATACTGTAAGCGTCTAAAGTTTCGAGTTTCTGTGATAAATAAAATATATTAAGCATAAGTCGTCCATTTGTGTTCGCTGTATTTTATATAAATAATTATCGATCCTTATTTATCTTATGGTACATAATTCTATAGTTCTTCAAGAACATTTTTATCATATCCGTTGCCAGATTTTATTATATTTTACGCATTTTTCTCTATGATAATTAGAACAAAATCGTAACTCAACTCATACATGTTTATTGAATAATTTAAAAAAATGTCGATATTTGTGCAAGATCTACTAAATAGGATTTAAGAAAACCATTCATATAGTAAAAAACCGTATTGGTTTCAGCTGCAATCTCGTGCGATCTTTTCTCTTATACATCGTATAGTGGATAGAAAACATCTAACTTATTATGTATTGTACAATACAATTGTACATGAATGAAAATTCGGTTCGGAGACAAATTTCGCCCAGAAATCATTTGTAATGAAAATTTCAGTAAAATTTGTGTTTATATTTCCATAATATTTTTATAACAATATTTTTTTATTTAATTTTAAATATTCCTATTTGGTTTCAAGTCAGCGTCACATAGATAAGAAACAAGACATAAATTTTTTTCAATCTGTTGCAACGGATTGAAAAAGAATCGCAAAATTTCGAATAGTCCTTTCGTTTAATCCAGTTCTATTCATACACACGTAATCAAAGGATTTGCGAAGAACCTCTATGCTGTATTGTTATCCTTAGCTGTTTTCACAAATTTTGTTTTACAAAATCCATTAGTCTTGCAATTTTCTCTTGTGTTTTCGTACAGATTGTTCAATCTTAAAATTTTCAAAAATATGTAACAAATATTTTATTAATTGAATTTATGCAAAAGATTTGATATAACTTGCCCAAGGTTAGCTTGTTCTTACCTTCACGTGGTGCTAGCTGTTTAAACCGAATAGGAACACTATATATTTATATATATTCGTTACAATACTATTATTATCAAAATAGTATACAAAATATCACAATATAAATAAAATATTTTATGAAAATTATAATTTCATTAAAACTTATTCCTACACAAAATTTGTTTCCAAACAGAATTTTAGTTTATGTCCACAGAATTTGAAGTTTCGATCCACTGTGTGCGGCGGTAGAAAATAACTCATTGAAACATTTTTTTTTTATTAATAAATAGGGTTGAGAAAAAATTGTCCAGCACATGGATTCTATGTAGTCTTTCCTGTAGAATCGAATGACGCTATTAGTTTTCTTGTATCTCGCAACGAATTGTTTAAACAATAATTTTTAAACATTTGGAAATTTAATTTTTGTTTATGAGTAATCGTCTTTTGATCAAATATTTTCATCCCAATATTCAGCTTTCCTCTAATTGCTATATTTTGCCTGCAAAATACGATGTCCGCACATCTTTATGTTTCGTCCCACTGTGCGCCGGTTACAATTTCTAATCTGGTTCATTATAACGACTTATTTCGTTTCTTATTCAACAATAGTGAAAGGATGAGCTCCTTATCCGAGCTCCAACAAAATCTCACTCACGAACGGTTTCTGAATAAAAACCATTTGTTAACATCTCTCTGTATTGCCAAATGCGTCACATAAACGAACATCGTAATCGTAAACGTCTTCTGTCTAAGAAGAACGTAGAAGGATTCTTTTGTGACTTGCTCTCCGGCGCTTCCCTACTTCCTGTACATGCACATAAAAACCGATCTCTAGCCGTCGCACCTTTGCTGCACACTCCTCTAACGCTTCGGTCACAAAGTGGAGCGAAATCGAAAATTAGTCATCCGTATTGACATCGGTAAAGTTGGTTTTCCCAACAATCTCGAATAAGCTAAATAGAAACTCGGATAAATTATGCACCTAGAATAGCAAGTTCACGCAACACGTGGCAGGATGGAAGATAATATTTGATCTTTGTTACATATTGGGTTGGCAAATAAGTTCGTTCGGTTTTTAGAGTAGAATAAAACACAATTTTTTTATACACAAGATAAATTTTAATCAATTATATATTGGCCATCTTTATCGATGACCTTTAGCCATCTTTTCACCAACTTCATTATGCTGCATTCGTAAAACGTCTTGGGCTTATCGGCGAAAAACCAATCGAGGTGGTTTTTATGGCCTCTTCATCCTTGAAGGTTTTCTGTTCATAGAGTTCTGCAGCGACCGGAATAATGATAATCAGAAGGGCAAGATCCGGTGAATACGGAGGAAGAGGCAAAACATCCCAGCGAAACTGAAGCAATTTGTCCCGAGTGGTCAATGACGTATGAGGTCTGGCGTTGTCGTGGTGGAAGACGACACTCTTGCGATTGCCAATTCTGGATGTTTTGTACGGATTGCTTGGTTCAATTTCGTCAATTGCGAACAGTATACAGTATTTTCTTCGGATGCAATCCCGCCTGCGAGGTTATTTCGCTGCTAAGCCACCATGATCTTTTACGCGTTACATTATCGTAGACGACCCATTTCTCGTCACTCGTCATCATTCATTTAAAAAATGGGTCGTTTTCTTGGGTTTCCATATAGCGAATCGCAGATGGATATGCGTGTGGTCAAGTTAGCCTCGGTTTATTGTTGCGGCACCCCAACATTAAGCCGAGAAACGTATTCCAGCTGGCGCAAATGCTTTTCTACGCTTATGTGGGATATATTCAATGTTGTAGCAATCTCTCGTACTGATTGGGATGGGATTTACTTCGATTATAGTCTTAATGTCACTTGAATTAATCTCGGGCGACCGGAGCGGGGCACATCATTGACGTCGAAATCTCCAGAATGGAAATTGACATACCACTTTTGGCATACGCGTTCTGTTAAGGCATCATCTCCATACACACGGCATATCTTTTTATGAGCATCCGCAGCTCGTTTGCCTTTTTTTAAATAATAGAGCAAATTTGACGATAATGCACGTTATTTATTTCCATGTTCACAGCTACGCAGTACACACAATATTGATGTTAGCCAAAACCAAACACAGCACAACATAAACAGTGAACATAACCTTTCAAGTGCGTATTCGATTTGCACGATAGCGCTGAGAAAAGAAAAGCGATTCTGCATGAACTTACACTGAAACAAAAACCGAACGAAGTTATTTGCCAACCCAATATGTTATACATGTTGTACATATACATAATGCAT